>NC_090269.1:365407961-365425461 GCF_040414725.1 Anabrus simplex | reverse complement strand
TAAGAGTTTTGTCTGTTCATTGCTCAGAATTTAAAAAGAATGGTATTTCTGTATCTGTAGTGTCTACGATAGCAAGGAAATGCACTTTTTAATTTTCCGTCATGTCTGTCTGTCTGTCTGTCTGTCTGTCTGTCTGTCTGTCTGTCTGTCTGTCTGTCTGTCTGTCTGTCTGTCTGTCTGTCTGTCTGTCTGTCTGTCTGTCTGTCTGTCTGTCTGTCTGTCTGTCTGTCTGTCTGTCTGTCTGTCTGTCTGTCTGTCTGTCTGTCTGTCTGTCTGTCTGTGAGGGCTAATCACAAGAACCACTGCTTGGATATTGATGCAGTTCTCGCCATTCTATTAAGCATTTCCCGAGAAAGGTTTATGTATAGAAACATTCATCTATGACGAAAGGAAGCCAAGCACGAAAGATTTCAGTGAAGCAAGTTGAAGAAAGGAACGGTCGTTCGTGCGCCTCGTTAGCTTACGCTGGTTAAACCGTTAAATATACATTCATACTATGCGGATAAGAATTGTTAAGCATAAATGATCTACAAGAAGGTCCGCGACAGCATATATCTATTTATTTATTTATTTATTTATTTATTTATTTATTTATTTATTTATTTATTTATTTATTCACGAAGCACAAGATACAGCTACACTGAGCAAATTTCACTTGCACTGTCAACAGACTATTTAACAAACGTAAACTTTCATAATAAAATATAACAAACATAACAAAATATAACAAGATCAGGTACCTACACATCTTACTAATAACTGTCCAAATCGAAAACCATGAGAAAGTCCATGTTCATAGCCAAGTCGTCGTGGGTCAAGATGGCGGTATAATCCCTTCACATCAACTTATCTTTAAGAGGCTATTTACACACCTCTCGAATACACTTTTATTTGATGCTATATCAAGCTCTTGTCTCCTATTAATATTGTTAAAGAGTGTTGGGAGGCGGATTAGGAAAGATCGTTGAAGTATTGAGTGCTGAGTGTGGGGAATGTGGAGAAGGTCTTTGGTTCTGGTGGAGCGGGAAGAAACGCGGAGAGAGAAGAGAGAAACAAGATGTTCCGAGAGGTAATGTCCATTTAAGATCTCGTGGAGGAAACTCAGGTCAGCTACCTGTCGCCTGATGTGCAGCGGTGACACATTAATTGCCATTAATATCTGCTGCGTAGACAGATTTCTGAGCTTGGGGTTTCTGTTCCTTACAATTGCAGCAAAGGACACTGCTCTGTCTAACTGCTTGGTATTGGAGGGGGCGGCTGTTGTCCAAATCGGAGAGCAGTAGTTTAAGAGAGGTTGAACGATCGTGAGGAAGAAGTGGCGAAGAGCAACGGGGTCAGAAATTTCTGTGAAGCGATAGAGAATGCCTAGTAATTTCATAGCCTTGGTTGTATATGTTTATATATGGGTCTTAAATTGTAATTTTGTATCGAATATTACACCTAGGTCACGCTGTTGCGTAACCACGGTGATGGGCTTGTCGAGTAGGTAATATGATGTCGGTGGAGGAGATTTACGCAGTGTTATGGTCATGTGGCTGCATTTTTGTGGATTGGGGATAAGTTTCCAAGTACGGCACCAGTTCGAGAGGGCATTAAGCGATGACTGTAGCATAGCTGCATCTGCTGGATTCCTGATCTCCCTAAATATCTTTCTTTAACACATAGCCCATTATGAGTGTTATGTTACAGTAACGATTTAAATGAAGCAAGTCGAAGTAGAAATGGTCATCCGTGTTTATGTTACAGCTCTTTCTTTCTTTTTCTTTCTTCATTTCTTTCTTTCTTTCTTTCTTTCTTTCTTAATTTACCGACCAGGGTTGTTTTTTCCATCAGACTCAGTGAAAGATCGATCCCACCTCTACCGTCTCAAGAGCAGTGTCCTGGAGCGTGAGATTTTGGGTCGGGGTTACAACTGGGAAGGACGTCCAGTACCTCGCCCGGGCGACCTCACCTGCTATGCTAAACAGGGGGGGGGGGGGTGGGAAGATTGGAAGGGATAGACAAGAAAGAGGGAAGGAAGCGTCTGTGGCTATGAGGTACCATTCCAGCGTTTTCCTGGAAGAGAAGTGGGAAAACACGGAAAACCACTTCGAGGATGGCTGAGGTGGAAATTGAAACCCCCTCTACTCAGCTGACCACCCGAGGTTGAGTGCACCCCGTTCGAGTCCTCGTACCACGATTCAAATTTCGTGGCAAGCCGGGAATCGTACCCGGATCTCTGGGAGTGGCAGATAATCATACTAACCACTACACCACAGAAGTGGACTTACGTTACAGTTTGCAGTAAAAACACTGTCAAATGTAAAAACTATTAATTAGTTAATCCTTATCAAATTAAATGGTTTATTTCCCTCAAGTAAATTAGAATAAAATGTAATTTACAGAATGTTATTTACACCTCCACGTTCGAAGGTATCGTAATTTTCAAATTTTTACGCAATTTCAAATCTGAAATACGGAAAATGTAAATGTAAATGACCAGCATCAGAGCGACCGAGTAGATTGTGAGCCAGCACGTAAGCATCCGGCCAGCATTCGTTGAACAATAATTAATAGTTTCCCAGTGATTTTTCATTATACATAAATATACAGTGAATGGAGAAAAGTCAAGGGAAGACACTGAATGTGATGTTAATTACGAGTTGCTCCTCCGCGAGCCCTCTAAACGGCAGCAGTTCGGCTAAGCATCGACTCTACAAGGCGTTGGAATCGTTCTGGAGAGATCTGGACCGACGCATGTTGCACTGTTACCCACAAGTAGTCTTGTGTAGTTGGTGCGCAGTTCATGGAGCGTACACCAGCATCGAGAGCATCCCATAACTGCTAGATTGGATTAAGATCGGGGAATCTGGAGGGCCAATCCATGGTCGTAACTTCATTGGAGAGCTCCTCCAACCACCTGCGTGCAACCATAGGTCGGTGAAACATGGTATCTCCATCAGGGTAGGGCCTACTCTACGGCCAGAACGGGCTGCAGATGGTCTGAAGGTCTGTCCACATAACGTGCCCCTGGCAGCGCTCCCTGCAGCCGACAATGGGGCCTAATTGCAACCTCATGGTCGCCGCCCAGACCTGAACTGAGCCACCTCCCGCCTGGACACAACCTTGTTGACACGCAGGATCCATAGCTTCACGGGGCATACGCCACACTCTCACGCGCCCATCGGCTCGATACAACTGGAGCCGGGATTCATCGGACCATACCACACGCCGCTACTGTTCCATGGTCCATTGCCTATGTTCGCGGGCCCATGAACTTCGTTGTGCTCTGTGTCAAGCTCTCAGCAAAGGGACACGAGTTGGTCGTCGGCTGGTGAAGCCTATGCGGTGCAGTTGCCTCCTTAAAGTCTGGTGGAAATGCGTTCCTGACTCCCAACATTCAACTGGACGGTGATCTGACTCACAGTAGCCTGTCGAACGCTCAGTATGGTTCTGCGGAGGCAACGTGATGTCCGTTCGTTAAACACCTGTGGTCTCCCCGTGCGATGGTTTACGCGGGTGGTAACATTCTCTCTGCGATATTGAAGATCCATGCTCGACACTGTTGACCTAGGAAACTCGAATGCGCGTGTAATCTCCGCAATGCTATAACCCATGCGCCGTGCGCCGATGATCATCCCACGTTCAAAGTCGGTTAACTCGCGACTTGTTGCCATCTTAACGACTCTGGTGTCTGTGACACACTGCTCAGCTACGCCGCAGCTAGCCGCAACAACCAGGGGTCATACACAGCACATTTTCTAATGGGACACCCCTTCCCGTAGGGGATATACTAAAGACAATGGGTTGGGATATAGTGCCATATCTGAAGTACTTGTTTGATTATTGTTTGCATGAAGGAACTTTGCCAAATGAATAGAGAGTTGCTATAGTAGCCCCTGTATATAAAGGTAAGGGTGATAAACAAAAAGCTGAAAATTACAGGCCAGTCAGTTTGACATGCATTGTATGTAAGTTTTCGGAAAGCATCCTTTCTGATTACATTAGACATGTCTACAAAATTAATAACTGGTTTGATAGAAGGCAGTTTGGATTTAGGAAATGTTATTCCACTGAAGCCCAACTTGTAGGATTCCAGCAAGATATAGCAGATATCCTGGATTCAGGAGGTCAATTGGACTGTATTACGATTGACTTATCTAAGGCATTTGATAGGGTAGATCCTGGGAGACTACTGGCAAAAATGAGCGCAATTGGACTAGAAAAAAGAGTGAATGAATGGGTGGCTCACTTTCTAGAAAATATAACTCACAGAATTAGAGTAGGTGAAGCTTTATCTGTCCCTGTAAAAATTAAGAGGGGAATTCTTCAAGGCAGTATCAATGGACCTTTATGTTTTCTTATATGTATCAATGATATGTGTAAAGAAGTGGAATCAGAGATAAGGCTTTTCGCAGATGATGTTATTTTGTACAGAGTAATAAATAAGTTACAAGATTGTGAGCAACTCCAAAATGACCTCGATAATGTTGTGAGATGGACAGTAGGCAATGGTATGATGATAAACGGGAATAAAAGTCAGGTTGTGAGTTTCACAAATAGGAAAAGTCCTCTCAGTTTTAATTACTGCGTTGATGGGGTGAAAGTTCCCTTTGGGGATCATTGTAAATACGTATGTATTAATATAAGGAAAGATCTTCATTGGGGTAATCACATAAATATGATTGTAAATAAAGGGTACAGATCTCTGCACATGGTTATGAGAGTATTTAGGGGTTGTAGTAAGGATGTAAAGGAGAGAGCATATTTGTCTCTGGTGAGACCCCAACTAGAGTATGTTTCCAGTGTATTGGACCCTTACCAGGATTACTTGATTTAGGAACTGGAAAAAATCCAAAGGCAGCTCGATTTGTTCTGGGCGATTTCCGACAAAAGAGTAGCGTTACCAAAATGTTGCAAAGTTTGGGCTGGGAAGACTTGGGAGAAAAGAGACGAGCTGCTCGACTAAGTGGTATGTTCCGAGCTGTCAGTGGAGAGATGGCGTGGGAGGACATCAGTAGACGAATACGTTTGGATGGTGTCTTTAAAAGTAGGAAAGATCACAATATGAAGATAAAGTTGGAATTCAAGAGGACAAATTGGGGGAAATATTCGATTATAGGAAGGGGAGTTAGGGATTGGAATAACTTACCAAGGGAGATGTTCAATAAATTTCCAATTTCTTTGCAATCATTTAAGAAAAGGCTAGGAAAACAACAGATAGGGAATCTGCCACCTGAGCGACTGCCCTAAATGCAGATCAGTAGTGATTGATTGATTGATTGTTTGGCCACTCAGTGTATATATAAAATCTACGATAACCCATCGTGCCGAGACGGAAAGCGATTGTAAGTCGTATTGCATTGTATTGCATTCGAAAAAGTGCGTTGGCCACGTAACAATGAAACTGACCAACAAAGGGAGTCTCGAATTTCACAGAACAGAGAAAGAATGGCTTTACAAAGAGAGTTAGTCATCTTTCTCCAAATCCACTGCCAACTTCAAGTATATTATATTGTTCGCCCTGCAGGAGTCGGCGGTGGTGGAAAGTTAAGGTAGACCAGAAGAGGACGGGATCTAATGAGAAGGGTGGGGTTGAGGCTCTGGCCATGGGTGACTCAATTGTCAGGCATGTGGGGAAAGTGTGCAGAGGAAAGAGAGCCAGTGTAGAGTGTTATCTAGTAATTAGTTTAAGGCAGATGTTGAAGAAAATAGAAGAGAGGGAGGAGAGTAAGGAGAAAGTGATATGAGCAGGAATTGATACTAATATAGACATGATACTGTATAGGCTATAAGTACGGGCCGTGAAAGCAGCAATGGCAACAGATACTAATATAGTTGAGGATGTATGGGATCTGGTTACAGCTGCACGAAAGAAGTTAAAAGAAGCAGAGATTGTTATCAGTGGGATACTGTGTAGGAGGGTTACTGACTGGAGGATAATTGGGGATTTAAATGATACTATGCCATCAAGTTTGTTTAGAAGATTTATAGGGAGGTACATTTAAAAACGGGGTGGACAAGGGAACGGTGATGACAATATAGGAAGCATGAAGTCAAGTAAGGATGACATAAAATTGTTAGTGTTAAATTGTAGAAGTATTGTAAAGATAGGAATGGAATGAAATAATTTGATTGATATTAAAATAAGAAATGAATCATGGCTGAGAAGTAATATTATGGATGCGGAAATTTTCTCACGGAATAAGAGTGTTGATCGTAGAGACAGGTTAGGAGCGATGGGAGGGGGAGTATTCCTACCGATGAAAGAAGAATTTGTAAGCTACGAGTGTTGTTTCATTCTATCACTTAGAAGACATTGATTATTTAAGTCCTTAACAGTTTATTTCATTTTACCATGTGATGGTAGTGATCACTAAATGGAGTTAGGCTATACTTTTCAGTTTTACTATTGATGGTTGCAATTATAGACCTCAACTAATACTTTAGCTTTTACCAAGACGATGGTGGTGATTACTAAATCGAGTGATATTTTCCATTTTTCCCACAATCATGGTAGTGATTATAAGATTTCAGTAATAAGTTCATTCTACCAAAATTATGGTCGTGATCACTAAAATCAATAATATTATTTTTATAATATAATTTAATGCAGCCAATGGCCATGAAATAGATACATATATTAATAAATAAATGTTCACTTAGAATACAATATGGAGCTCTCTGTGTTAATCACTACAAAAAATTTCCATGGTGATGATAATTATTTAAAGTCAATTTTGCGTTATTTGCTATTGGTAGTGCTAGTTGTTATTATTATTATTATTATTATTATTATTATTATTATTATTATTATTATTATTATTATTATTATTATTATTATTATTATTATTAAGATGTCTCCCTACGAAGGTTTGGCGATCCAATTTATTCCAACAACGGTGCAGGTCTTCAAGCCAGGAATTTCTCCGTCTCGCCACAGATCGTTTTTCTTCAATTTTCCCCTCGATGATGAGTTGGACAAGTTCATATCTTTCATGTCTCATCATGTGTCCAATGTACCTGAGCTTTCACTCCTTGACGAATGTTAGAAGCTCTTTTTTTCTTACTTAATAAGTTGAAGACCTCCTCGTTGGTTTTCCTTTGTACTCAGGACATTCGAAGCTTTCCTCTGCACATTCCGAAAGCTTCCATCCGCCTCTCCAGCAAACGGATGAGCGTCCAGCCTTCAAAACCACCCAGAAGGGAAGGTGGTGGTGGTGATTATTGTCTTAAGAGGAAGTACAACTAGGCAACCATCCTCTATATAACACTAATCAGAGGGAAAATATGGAAGGGGTCCGACACTTCGAAGAATGAAGGTATCGGCCAAAGGAAGACAAGGGCCACGAAGGGCGTGAAAATGAAAGACTCCCTAGGCCTCCATACGTAATACCGTTGGAGTCGGAAAAGAACAAGAGTTGACCAAGGAAGGTCAGATAGGATAGATGAAAGTGAGGAGCCTGGCACAAGTAAGTGGAAGCAATGCCAGAACTCAGCTAAGGACCCCGTGGCCGCCAACCCACGCTCCAAAGTTCAGAGCCCCTGGGGCCCACTGTAATCGCCTCTTACGACAGGCAGGGGGTACCTGGGTTTTAGTCTACCACCCCCACCCACAGGGGGCAGAAGGGAAGGGAAAATATAGCATCGCAATATGCGAACTCAGAACTGAAGGATGAGATCTCTACTGGTGAACAGAGCCCTCATACTGCTGGACAAATGTTTGTCTTTCCCAATCCTGGATAATATATCATTCTTGGGGTCGCAATGTTCAGTCATTATAGTCCCAAGATATTTGAAGGATGGCCCTTGTTGAAAAATTGTGTTATTAATGTTCAGGGAGGCCTGCTTAAGTGTTTTCGAAAACACAGTCAGCTTGGTTTTACCAATATTCATGAACAGACAAAATGCTGCACTGATCCTTACGAAGTTATTATAAATAATAATTTGTAGATCAGCAAGGTCACTGTCTAACACTGCAGTATCATCAGCGAAGCGGATGTTATTAATGACATTTCCATTTATCCTAAGCTCTAGGTTAACATCTCTGAACACAGCCTCAGAGTGGATATTGAAAAAGGATAGGGAACAGAACAGAGCCTTGTCACACGCCTCTACGTATAACTATGTCCTCAGTTGTGTCTCCCTCTATTTTGGCCTCTGCTGTTTGGTTCCAGTAGAGCTGAGTGATGATACGTAGATCACCAACATCACCACCAGTAGTTTTGAAAACCTCAGCAAGTTTTGCATGAGATAAGCAATCGAAAGCTTTTCGGTAGTAGTTGAAGCATGCATGTACATCGACATTCATATCCAGACATCTCTGAGTCCAATCATTCAGAGAGAAAAGAGCCTCGCCAGTTCCTGAATTTGCCCTACCCTACCATTATTCCCTCTCCTGACCCTCTTTCCAACAGGAGAACTGATATCTCAGGTTCAATTGTATTTTATAACTTCGGAAAGAAAAGTTCCCACTACATGGAAGAGTGCTTACTTATGCTTGTTTACTTATGAGTAACAATTATTTTATGAAAAGTGTCCCTTGTACGAGATGATTATGTCGTTGTATTTCCCATTATTAAAAGAATAATCGCTGCCATCACCCTCAGTAGAGTTTGAACTGTCCTATTAGTGAAGTGAAGACCATCCAGTATTGAAACCTACTTTGGGGAAGTTTATTTATAATCGTGTAAGTATCCGGATATATTTGATCTCTGAGTGTATATCTTCCAAGCTGTAATAAGGTACATAACATGCAATTGCCGTGTAACAGAAAACATTCGATCTCCATTTCTAAATCTATTTCGTAAACAATGTTTCAATAAAGTGAATTACATATTCCTTCTACTCACGTATCCAGTTCCGCTCGTGTGGCATCTCCAGACCAAGCTGCTTGGCCCAGTCGTCGACACAGTCTCCAAATTTCTTTCGATACTCAGTGTAAGCCAGAGCTTCATTTATTTGAGTGATCTGTTGACTCGCTTTCAGAGCCTCGTAGAAGGTTGGGTTGGACTGATCGGAGCGGATTGAAGAGAGGAGCCAGAACGGCATTAAACAAAATCGAACACAATTCATAACAGATGAAAAGTGTTCTCGCCTTCGCTGCCAATCAGACAGCAACCACCTAGTTGCCCCCACGAATACTTCCATCTCCACGTGAAATGCCACGTGGTTAGAACTGAGAATGGTACATATAGACTCTAAGGACAACTCCTCAAATTGCGATGTCCTAGTAAACTGAAGGAATGAGTCGCCAATCTTAGAGAACATTATGTCTCTGAGAGATAGCAGACAATTAATTCTGTCGTCTGTACATAATAATAGAGCAGTCTCCCCGCTAAACACTGTGGGCGATTGAAGGAATGCCCAACATTGACCTTCGAGTGAGTCAATACCTAGATAATCTGCTGCCAACAACATACTCAACACGTTTCTTCTTGTCAGGAGACGCATGGCTCCTTTATCTGATTGCCTCATCCAGCTATAAATTGTCCTGAATGTCTTTGCTGAAACTTTATCTTGCTCTAATTGTACAGTGTCTCCACTTTTACAATCTTTGAAATATCTAGAATAGCACTGCAGTATTATTGAATAACATTTGAAAATATCGCCACCGACCGTCACACACATATCCGGATCATCATGCTTTGAAATAGTTCGTTTAATGCACTGCCAAATACTGGACCGCTGGCATTGTTCAATCTCGTCCCAGACCACTGGTTTGTCAACCAGTACATCCACATCAGACTTCTTTTCTGGGACCACGATCTGCTTATCTTTAGTTCGTTCAAGAATCCAGTATTTCCTCGGTCGTTTTGAAGATCTGCCCAAGATCTGGTGAATCTCATCCGATATGAATTTATCTCCTAAAGGAGCACTCTGAAGCTGAACGGAACCGCAACTGGGACATTCCCTTGGAACACAAACTTTACTTTCTACTTTTTGTGAGTTCGCACTTTCTGCTGAGTCAACAACACAATGGAATTTTGATTGAAACATGGCGCCATCTTCTGTTTTATTCCAAAACTTCCCTAACTGATATTCGCGATTATATCTTTAACTTCAGTAACGGAATTTAAACGTCTTAAATAAACATAAAAAATAAACTACATATTTTGTAAAAAACTATCAGTTTCACATAGTGACTTACTATGGAAACTTCAACAATAGGAGAAGACTATGATTCTTCAAGAATGAATTATGAATTACTATTGACAGAGGTAAACCTGGAACCTAGAAAGTATCAAAACTATTAGAATTAATACCAATTGTTATTACTATTTTAGGTTACATTGCTTAGTATAGTCCGCGCGGAACTAGAATGGGATTGACGTTTAAGAAAGCGAAATGCTCGGTGTTGCCACGTCGTATTACTCAACGAAGACATCTTCGCGGCAAAGTCAGTACCGTACCTTGAAGATGTACTTTAAAGAATTCAAGAAGCTATTCAAAGTAAAATATTGTACCCTTGTGACTACTAAGGATATGGGTGCAATATAAGAATAAACATATGTAATGTTTATTTATTTATTTATTTATTTATTTATTTATTTATTTATTTATTTATTTATTTATTTATTTATTTATTTGTCCGCCTCTGTGGTGTAGTGGTTAGCGTGATTAGCTGCCACCACCGGAGGTCCGGGTTCGATTCCCGGCTCTGCCACGAAATTTGAAAAATGGTACGAGGGCTGGAACGGGGTCCACTCAGCCTCGGGAGGTCAACTGAGTAGAGGTGGGTTCGATTCCCACCTCAGCCATCCTCGAAGTGGTTTTCCGTGGTTTCCCACTTCTCCTCCAGGCGAATGCCGGGATGGTACCTAACTTAAGGCCAAGGCCGCTTCCTTCCCTCTTCCTTGTCTATCCCTTCCAATCTTCCCATCCCTCCACAAGGCCCCTGTTCGGCATAGCAGGTGAGGCCGCCTGGGCGAGGTACTGGTCATTCTCCCCAGTTGTATCCCCCGACCAAGAGTCTGAAGCTCCAGGACACTGCCCTTCAGGCGGTAGAGGTGGGATCCCTCGCTGAGTCCGAGGGAAAAGCCGAACCTGGAGGGTAAACAGATGATGATGATGATGATAAAATAATCATATGCATATTTTTTGTTTTATATAATTGAATTGTTTCATAATGAAACACTGTAAAAGTAAACAGGGTAAACATAGGCATTTTTGACGAAATTCTCGCCTTGCTCATGACAAGGAGTTTCGTCAGTAGTAGTAGTAGTAGTAGTAGCCTATATGGAGCTGATATTTACCCACGAGCAATACAAACCGAGCAAGTAGCCGCGCGGTTTCGGTCACGTAACTGTCAGCTTGTATTCGGAAGATAATAGGTTCGAACCCCACCGTCGGCAGCTCTGAAAATGGTTTTCCGTAGTTTCCCCATTTTTACACAAGTAAAATGCTGGGGCTGTACCTTAATTAAAAGACCACGAATGTTTCTTTCCCACTCCTAGCACTATCCTCTCCCATCGTCGCTATCTGTGTCAGTGTGACGTAAATCAAATTGTAAAAAGAAAACACAATCGGGGGTGGATAGTACCGAAGAGCACATGTTAATAGGTACTTTTTGTGTTATATTGGGGTGTGCTATACACACACACACAGGTAGTGGTGATTAAATATACCAGTACTTCTAAAAATGAAGTTATCGGCCAAAGAAAGGCAAGGGCCACGAAGGGCGTAAAAATGAAAAACACCCCAGGCCTCCATATGCAATTCCGTCGGGGTAGGAAAAGAGCAAGTGTTGACTAAGGGAGGTCGGATAGGAAAGATGAAAGTGAGGAGCCTGACACAAGTAACTGGAAGCAATGCCGGGACTCATCTAGAGCCCCGGGTCGCCAACCCCCAAGTTAAGAGTCCTTGGGGCCCTTTTTAGTCGCCTTTTAAGACAGCGGGGGATACCATGGGTGTTATTCTACCACCCGCACCCACAGGGTGTACACACACACACCATTATTTCCCACATGTTTCGGAACGTCCTGTAGGCCTATATGGTATATTGCTCTATATCCCAAAGAGCTGTAGTTACGGTGAAGTAAGAAGAAGAAACAGTGTGTTGGTTGTCACTGAAATACTCAATCCCTGGAGTTATAACATAAGGTACTTGTTATTATTAGGCCGGATGCCCTTCCTAACGCCCACCCTATATATAGGAATGTAATCACTATTGCGGGTATCTATGGTGGTTGGTAGCGTGATGTGTTTCCTGAATATGAAGAGAACAGTGTTGAGACAGTCAAAAATGCCCAGTCTCCGAGCCCGAGGAATTAATCAGCAGCGATTAAAATCCCCGGCCTGGCTGTGAATCGATCCTGAGACCCTATGAACGGAAGAACAGTACGCTGACCATTCAGCCACGGATTCGGACAAAATATGTATATGGTACTGAATGCAAACAATGTGCAAGAAGAATATACTGTATTTTCACTTTTATTAATAATGATCATGTAATATTTATTTCTGCCGTTGCTTGCGAGACCTAATCTTTACAGTACACTATGTGTTCTACTATGGACGAGAACAAATTTGTTACTTGCATTGACCTGTCCTAATCTGTTCCTTGGCTTTGACAATACGAAAGTGAGTGAGGCGTGAGCGATGCTAGTAATGTCATTCCTTACGCAGCCACTCCCTGTTATGAATGATATGAAAATGTCACTGGCAGGGTCAGTGGTGCATGCATTTCAGTGAGCTTGGCAGACTGGTATGTAAATAGCAACGTCTAGTTCGGTCAGGAAAGCAACGGGATAGCACCGCACTCCTCATTTCTCCTTCACGTAAAATAACTCCTGCGGGAATAAATTCCGGCACCTCGGCGTCTCCGCAAACAGCAAAATAGTAAAGCCAATAACATTATTATTAAAATCAGGAAAGATAACAATATGAAAATAAGGTTGGAATTCAAGAGGATAAATTCGGGTAAAAAGGACATGCAGCTCTCTCCCAATGAATGGTGTACTGATGATGGCTTCCTCCCGGGTAAAATATTCCGGAGGTAAACTAGTCCCCCATTCGGATCTCCGGGTGGGGACTACACGAGACGGGGCGATCATCAGGAAGATGGATACGGACATTCTGCGAGTCGGAGCGTGGAATGTTAGAAGATTGTATCGTTGTGGTAGATTAGGGAACCTGAAAAGGGAGATGGATAGACCAAAGTGAGATGTAGTTGGTATAAGTGAAGTACGTTGGCAGGAAGAACAGGATTCTTGGTCAGGCGACTACTGAATTATCAACACAAAATCAAACAGGGGAAATGCAGGAGTTGGTTTAATAATGAATAAGAAAATAGGGCAGCGGATAAGCTACTACGACCAGCATAGCGAAAGAATTATTGTCGTCAAGATAGACACCAAACCAGTGCCCACCACAATAGTGCAGGTCTATATGCCTACTAGCTCAGCGGATGATGAGGAAATCGAAAGAATATATGAAGAGATAGAAGATTTAATACAATATGTAAAAGGTGACGAGAATCTAATTGTGATGGGAGACTGGAATGCAGTGGTAGGTCAAGGAAGAGAAGATAATACAGTAGGAGAATTCGGATTGGGACAAAGGAACGAAAGAGGAAGTCGGCTGCTTGAATTCTGCACTGATCATAATTTAGTCCTTGCCAATACCGGGTTCAAACACCACAAACGACGGCTTTATACGTGGACGAGACGTGGTGACACTGGAAGGTATCAAATAGACTTCATTATGATTAGGCAGAGATTCGGAAACCAGGTGTTGGATTGCAAAACTTTCCTAGAAGCAGACGTGGACTCTGACCACAACTTGTTGGTCATGAAATGCCATCTGAAGTTGAAGAAATTGAAGAAAGGAAAGAATGTAAAAGGATGGGATTTAGACAAGTTGAAAGAAAAGAGTGTGAGGGATTGTTTCAAGGAACATGTTGCACAAGGACTAAAAGAAAGGGCTGAAGGAAACACAATAGAGGAAGAGTGGATAATTATGAAAATAAAGTCAGTAGGGCTGCTGAAGAAATGTTAGGAAGGAAGAAAAGATCAACTAAGAATCAGCGGATAACTCAGGAGATACTAGACCTGATTGATGAACGACGAAAATACAAGAATGCTAGAAATGAAGAGGGCAGAAAAGAATACGGGCGATTAAAGAATGAAGAGGATAGAAAGCGCAAGGTAGCTAACGAAGACTGGCTGAAGGAAAAGTGCAAGGATGTCGAAGGTTGTATGGTCCTAGGAAAGGTAGATGCTGCATACAAGAAAATCAAGGAAACCTTTGGAGAAAGGAAATCTAGGTGTATGAATATTAAGAGCTTAGATGGAAAGCCACTTCTAGGTAAAGAAGACAAAGCAGAAAGATGGCAGGAACATATCCAACAGTTGTATGAAGATAAAGATGTAGATAATTTGGTTCTGGAACAAGAAGAGGCTGTTGATGCTGATGAAATGGTTGACCCAATTTTGAGGTCAGAGTTTGAGAGAGCTGTGAGCGATCTAAATAGGAACAAGGCACCCGGAATTGATGACATTCCCTCTGAATTACTGACTGCCTTAGGGGAAACCAGCATGGCAAGGTTATTCCATTTAGTGTGTAAGATGTATGAGACAGGAGATGTCCTATCCGATTTTCGGCAGGATGTTGTTATACCTATTCCCAAGAAAGCCGGTGCTGACAGGTGTGAAAACTACCGCACCATTAGTTTAGTATCTCATGCCTGCAAAATTTTAATATGCATTATTTACAGAAGAATGGAAAAACAAGTTGAAGCTGAGTTGGGAGAAGATCAATTTGGTTTCAGAAGAAATTTAGGAACACCTGAAGCAATTCTGACTTTTCGTCTGATCTTAGAGGATCGAATCAAGAAGGACAAGCCCACGTAAATGGCATTCGTAGATCTAGAAAAGGCATTCGATAATGTTGATTGGACCAAGCTATTTAAGATTCTGAAGGTGATTGGGATCAGATACCGAGAACGTAGAATTATCCACAATCTGTATAAAAATCAGTCTGCAGTGATAAGAATCGAGGGCTTTGAACAAGAAGCAGCAATCCGGAAAGGGGTGAGGCAAGGCTGCAGTTTGACCCCCCCTTTTTTCAATGTTTACATAAGAACGGGAAGTAAAGGAAATCAAAGAGGAATTTGGAAACGGAATCACAATCCAAGGAGAGGAAATCAAAACCTTGAGATTTGCCGATGATATTGTTATTTTATCTGAGACTGCAGAAGATCTCGAGAAGCTGCTGTATGGTATGGACGAAGTCTTGGGTAAGGAGTACAAGATGAAAATAAATTTCAAAACAAAAGTAATGGAGTGCAGTCGAACGAAGGCAGGTGATGCAGGAAATATTAAATTAGGAAAAGAAGTCTTAAAGCAAGTAAATGAATATTGTTACTTGGGTAGTAAAACAACTAACGATGGCAGAAGTAAGGAGGACATAAAATGCAGATTAGCACAAGCAAGGAAGAGCTTTCTTAAGAAAAGAAATTTACTCACTTCAAACATTGATATAGGAATTAGAAAGGTGTTTTTGAAGACTTTCGTGTGGAGCGTGGCATTGTAGTGAAGTGAAACATGGACGATAACTAGCTCAGAAAGAAGGAGAATAGAAGCTTTTGAAATGTGGTGTTACAGAAGAATGCTGAAGGTGAGATGGATAGATCGAATCACGAATGAAGAGATACCGAATCGAATTCGCGAGAGGAGATCGATTTGGCTAAATTCGACGAGAAGAAGAGATAGAATGATAGGACACATCTTAAGATACCCAGGACGTGTTCAATTGGTTTTTGAAGGAAGTGTAGGTGGTAAGAACGGTAGGGGTAGACCAAGGTATGAATATGACAAGCAGATTAGAGCAAATGTAGGATGCAATAGTTACGTAGAAATGAAATTACGTAGAAATGAAAAGATTAGCACGGGATAGGGTGGCATGGAGAGCTGCATCAAACCAATCTATGGACTGCTGACTCAAAGAAAATCATTGGTTAATAGGAAGAGGAGTTAGAAACTGGAATAGTAGATTTCCAAATTCTTTGAAATTATTTAAGACTAGCAGAAGTACCCGTTCTTCGTACGGGTTATCAGAAACTGGCTTTAGTTAATCATACTATCGGTGTGACTGACTTCATTAGATATTTATAGCACTGGTGTATTTACTTAAGTACGTAGAAATTATTTGTCATGTTAGGAATTATAGAGTATCTTCTTCTTCTTTTCTTCATGGGGGCCTCTAAATATTAGTTCGTAATTAGCGTTGACCTCTAAGATCTTATGCTACCATGTTTTTCCTTCATTCCCACCTAGGTATACCTGCTTCCTTCACAAAGCTGCAGGTTTAGTATAAGTATACTTCCGCTAGATAGGACCACAAATATCAATATTATTGAATGTATTTGTTTGATCCGGCATTTCGTAACTGAAATACGCGATGCATAAAAGAAACTGCTGTAACTATCGAGAATTATAATTCTCAGGGCATGTCACTCATGTCGCACATCATATAATGAATCTGAGTATAAATGTTGAGAACTTTTTTCAAGTCATGGGCGCACCATCTTGACAATTGTGTACAGTATATAGGTTGTTTTCATGGTTCCAATGATCGCAAAAGTGGACCAAGATATCGCCACTAATAACATCAATGATCCTATTACTCCATGATTTGATAGAAAATACTTTAAATTATAGGTAACAGACTCCGCAAAATGCTGAAACCTAAGCCAGTACGTAAAAACGGAGGCCCGTCGGCAACGCTGGTCGTTGTACTACGGAGATCTCAGGGGCTATTATTTTTATACTTCACTCCCTTTCCAACTCCGCCCAAAGGAGTGCTATGAGCGTCTTACACAACAGTTTATTTTTTCCAGATAGTAAGTCATATGTGTATCAATTTTGGTTGGCAGCTATGCCCATACGTACATGCATAATGTAGCTGTTGTAGAATCCTGGAGCTGACGTTGCCATGGTTACGGCCGTTCGTTTCTTTATCCGATTCCTAGAGCAGGGGTAGTGTGGTTCCAATATCTCCGTAACAGTTGGTTTAAGGGCCTTAAAACATGGATTTGGGGGCCGAAGGGTTTACCGAGTTTTGTTCTTTGCGTCAAGGGTCTTAAAAGGAGCATTGTTTCGTCTTTTTACGAAAAATTCAATTTCGCCTATATTAGCCTATTATTTTAATATTTTTATATCTCCCCCCGTCGCTCCCCTCGAATTGTTTTTAAAATAAAATACAGCCCATATTACTCACTGGCAATGTAGCTTTCTATAGGTGAAGTAATTTTTATAACTGGTTCGGTAGTTTTTGAGTCTAGCCGTTACAAACAAATATACAAATTTTTCCTCTTTGTAATATTAGTATAAAAGTACAGATTACATTCCTACACATACGGTTGCCATCAGGAGGGGCATCCAGCCGTAAAAGAGTGTCAAATCCACATATGTGCGACACAGTTCACACCCGCAACACCACAGGTGTGGGTAAAGCGATAGAAGAAGAATTTTAAAAATTCACCTGCTTTTTATTCTATTCAACCCCTTACGTGAATTTT